>NC_088793.1:43675798-43713422 GCF_011386835.1 Chrysemys picta bellii | reverse complement strand
CCCATGAAATATCACAGGACTGACAGTAATAGTAATGGAAATAAAACCCTTTATCTACAGCCCAGGAAATGGTAGGGTAGAGTGACCAGGTACCCTGGTTGTATTGGAATTATCTCGAATTGCAGTCAGTGCTCCTGAGTCTGGGTTTTTTGGGAAGTTGTGTGGGATTTTTTTTGCACCCCAACACCCAGTTTCATTAAAAACTGGCCATTGCCAATCTAGCTACTCCTGCTGGATAGCTCCTCTTATATTAAGTTGTCTTTTTACCCATCTCCTTCTGGCCTGCAGTACAACTTGTTCCCCCTCTCCGCACAGCCCCTATTATTTCTCTGTCTCTGCTCACTCTCCTCCCTCACATCTGTCTTTGTACCTCAACTCCCAGCCACACTGTAACTATATATTCCCCTAGTGTGATGGAATCAGAAAGGAGGAGGCAGCAGAAAAGCAAATAATTTGGACTGTGCTAAAGCATAAAGTGGGGGGAAAGGTGGGACCTGTAGGAAGGGGAGTGCCATTTAACCTACCAAGTAGTCGCATGGCCCTGAGTGTGCCCTGAACCCTAATATGCCTGTTTAGCAGCCCAAACCCTCCTGAGTGTTTCTGAACTCTTATTCCCTACAAACATTGTTCCCTAGCTTGAGGATTAAATCCTGGTCACCCTATGCAGTGCAACTTCTGATTCTTCCTAATTTTCCTCTTCCTTGATTTGGGATTGTGGGGAACTTCTGGAGATGAGAAGGTAATATAGTTCCTTGCCCATTCAGTCCATGCCCTCTGAGTCTGCGGTAGTTAACATGGTCCCTTGTTTACTGACAGCTAGATTAATTTGTGCCTGCTTTCTCCCAAAGCCCTAAAAGGTGGTGGACCCCTATTTTGGGCTTCCCATTGTGATACACAGTTGGCAAACTCCATTCTTCAGTAGTTGCACTTTGTGGTGTCTCTTTCCCTTTGATTTCTCTTAGCTCAGGCCCCAGTTCAAGTCAGCCAGATGACTGGCTTAGGTGTATAAGGCTATGTCTACACTACAGTTTATGTCTGCAGAATTTATGTTGCTTAGGGGTGAGAATAAACCATCCCCCGAGCGACATAAATTACACCGACATAAGCACCATGTGGACAGTGCTGTCAGTGGGAGAGCTGCTCCCGCTGACATTGCATCTGCCGCTCATAGAGATGGTTTTATTATGCCTATGGGAGAGCGGTGCAACTGCGTCACTGCAGTGCTGTACGTGTAGACATGCCCTAAGGCACCGCCTCCTCCTCCATGTGGCAATGCAGCTTGTGCTACATTTTGCTTTTCAGCTGATAAAAAGATAAAGAATATACCACAAATTTTTGTAAAAGAGAATTCCATTGACTTTCAATTTTGGCATTTATCTCTCGCCGCCTTTTGGTAGGAACTACAAGAGCTGGATGTCCAACATGGATAAATTAAGTACTGAAAGCCTAACATAAACAAGTGGATCACACTACCATTGAAGTGAAGAATATTGCGTAAGAGAGTAATGTGTATAGATAAACCTTAACTATAACAGACCTGGCCATCTGCTATATTACAAAGTAATTAGGCCAATTTAATCTTGGGACCATTCCTGTCTTATATTACTAAATGAAGAATGTATTTTTACTCATATTTCTGCTCTTCTTCCTGTACCCAGCTTCTTTCCTTCCCTTCATTCTTCTTGCTCTTTTTTGTCTTTCTCATTTCTTCATGTTCATTGTATAATTCAGTTTTGCTAATATTTTCACTATTGAAGTTCTTCCGTATTGTACTTAATATTTATCACATTTTTGCATGTTTCCTTGAATAATTCAAGAATTATTTTTTTAATTAGGATGGATGTGCAACACCTCAGGTATGCTTCATATTTTTCACTTTAATGAAGGGACTTGCAGTATCAACTCCTGGAAACTTCTTGATCTTTCCAATGCTGAAAAAGCTCTAAAAATTTACAGTTTTATTCAGTGAGTGTTTAAAAGATAACAGCACTAATTCAGAGACAACCTTGCTTGAAATGTAAATATATCAGTAGTATTGCCGAAAAATTAATTATGGACTAATATTTCAGAAGTGAAAGGAGATACTGAGCTTGGCATTCTCTAACAGCAGTGCTTTTCTTCTCCACATACTGAACCTACTACACACACCTTCCTTCTTCCAAATTTTGCATGAATGTTGGTATAGTATAAGAAACAAAAAAAGAATTGTATCCTACTGCAAGTATCTCATGTTGATTCACTGCTATACAAATGTTCATCCTTTAATAGTGTGGGATTACAAAGCATTATCATCCTCAGATTGACTCAGGTAGTGCTATTTTTATTTAATCTGTATTAAGGTATCATTGTGCATCTTTGGTCTTGCAGCATAGAGGTAATACGATTTACTATTTTTATAAAAATCAGTATGGCTGTATAAATCCTGTCAGTACCAAGAACTGAAAAGATTAGTCATGAGCTCACTCTTTTTCCTTCAGTAGTGAGTAGCTAAACTTTTTTGTTTTCCATAACAACCTAAACCGTATTGGCCAGTTTTGGAACAAAATAGTCATACTTGGCTTGTGGTACAGCATTTTCTCATCACTATGTATGATGGTGCATGGAAACACAGGACGCAGTCTTGCAACACTAAATGCTCACAGATAACCTCATTGATTTTAATGGGGCTACTTGTTTGAGTAAAGATTGCTCACATGAGGTAAGGTGGTAGCATCAGGTCCCATACTTGGAATCGTATTACCCTTGTAGAGATGATCAGCTAAAACTGATCAACTGCAACAGTTTCTGTTTGGGGTTTTTTTCCTTTTAAACATGTGGATGTGTAGAGAAGGAAGGACTATAATGGAATGAGACACATTCAGACTATATTAATACATGGCCGTATTATCCAGTTATCTGAGCAACCACACCCACGAAAGCTTATGCCCAAATAAATCTGTTAGTCTTTGAGGGGCCACCGGACTCCTTGTTGTTTTTGTGGATACAGACTAACATGGCTACTCCCTGATATTTAACTCCTAGAACTGTATCTAGTAGAGGTTTTATGCACCTGTATGTTTATGGAGTTGCCTGACTAATTCAGACAAACAAGTCTTGACTCTGATTAGTCAAAATATAAAATGAGGTGCATGTTTAAGGAGCAGATCAAATCACAGTGAAGTCCTTGGAGTCTTTCCTTTGACTACAGTGGGTTTAGATCAGGTTCTAAATTTCTTGATGATAACCTCCATCATGTTCATCACTGTTATCACTATATAATAGCTTGTATCCTGAGAAAAAGAAATGCATGCCCATGCCCGGTAGCTGAGGTCAATCCTGCTTGGGGAAATACAGTAAGAGCTGTCTACAAATAGTATATCAGATTGACTTTGATGACCTGACAATATTCCTATGGGCAGAACTGACCGCTGACTTCCATAATTTCTTTATGTGGCTGACCTGTCACATGAAACAATATAGAACTTTCAGATTTCAAAAGAAAACAATTGTTGTCATTAATGCAAAGGAAAGGAAACTAAAGAAACCTGGACAGAGGTTATGTATGAACTGTGGCTGAGTTTTTTAGATTTAGGCAATTTAAAGCTAGTTACCAAAAATAAATAAATTAAATCCCCCCCCCCCCTTTATTTGTGTGTTTAAAAAAAAAAAGTTGCTTATTTTGAAAATGGGCTCAGTAAAGTCAACAGGAGCTGCTGGAATATAACTTTAACATAAGAATAGCAGTACCAGCAGTGGCCTGTCTGGTCCAATATCCCGTCTTCCGAGATTAGCCAATGCCAGATGCATCAGAGGGACCACACTTTGGAAAATCAGGCCACATTTGTTTGAAAGATTTGACTGAACAATTTCCTTGAAAGCCATTAACATTAGAGCTGGTGGAAAATTTTCCATCCGTGAATACAGATTCATCTAAATTGAAATGCTCTGCAGTTTCCTGCCAGCTTGTCATTTGGTAGCATGCTGGGGAGTCAAGAGCCTGGAAGCCCAGGCTCCCAGTTTCCTAGGTTCCTCTAAAGCTCACTTGATGTAGAGCAGGGCTTCCGAGCTCTTGCAGCTCTTCAGTAGCTTGGTTTCCTACGGCTTGCAGGGTCTGCAGCTCTGGATGCAGCCTGCCATGTGGGCGGCCCCTGAATTGAGGACCCCAGGGCTTTCAGGGTTTGTGACTTCAGGGCAGCCTACCAGGTGGACTGCCCTGGAGTCCTGGACTCCCAGGGCTTTCCCATTTTGGAGAATTCCAAAATTTGAAGTGTTTGAAATAAGAATGAAATCAAATTTTGAAATATTAAAATCCTCCATGAAATAGAATTCCCTTTCTCCACTCAACTCTCATCAGAACTGCTGGCCAAAATTTCTAACCTTGCATGCCTGAATTTAGGCACCTAAAATGTATATTTAGGCACCTAACTTTCAATATACAAGTTGGAAAATTTTGTTCACTAGGTTTAATGGCTTTAAGCGAACATGATTCGGTCAAATTTGGCCCACAATTTGTTGTTTGTAAATGCAAGAATTTACAAAGCCTCATGCCATTCAAAATGTTTACCTTTTATTACTACTTCTTGTCTTCTGTTCTTAATAATCTAAAGTGGGAGTAGAAACATCAGAATGGAATCTTTTCAACTCTCTCTCTTTAATAACCAGGAACTCTAAATGACAGTATCCATCTGGATAAGCTTTGCATTTAGTTTGATTTCATAGCACAAATTCCACTTTAGGCAGTTTAAATTATTATAGTCATAGGGGTTGAAGCACTCCAGAGGCAGAGGTCAGTCTGTGAAATAGAATGGTTCCATTATACAGCGTTTCTTGATAATAAAATCAATAGATTATGAAGATGCAGTAATGTTACTTTCCATAGTAGTCTTGCAAACAGCTTCCTTTATAAAGCCCTATTTTAATCCCACTCTCTAATAACGACAAATTGTTTAGCTCGGTGAAGGAATCACTGGAGGACCGGCTTACCTTCACCTCTGTTAAAGTGGTGCAACTTTCTAATATAAACAAGGCCTTAATTGGGTCTTGAAAATTGTTTTGTTTTGTGGAATATTTAAAACCAGTCTGCCCTCTCCTACTTATGGGCAAAACAGGGAAACCTTACAAAGGAAAAACAAAATCCTCTAATTGTGGATATCCCAGTCCCCTTTCTTATGCCTTGCGTTACCTAGGATGAAGCAGTAGCACTGGAAAGTTAAGAACATAAGAATGGCCATACTGGATCAGACCAAAGGTCCATCCAGCCCAGTATCCTGTCTACCGACAGTGACCAATGCCAGGTGTTTCAGAGGGAGTGAACCTAACAGATAATGATCAAGTGATCTCTCTCCTGCTGTCCATCGCCACCCTCTGACAAACAGAGGCTAGGGACACCATTCCTTACCCATCCTGGCTAATAGCCATTAATGGACTTAACCTCCATGAATTTATCTAGTTCTCTTTTAAACCCTGTTATGGTCCTAGCCTTCACAACCTCCTCAGGCAAGGAGTTTCATAGGTTGACTGTGCGCTGTGTGAAGAAGAACTTCCTTTTATTTGTTTTAAACCTGCTGCCCATTAATTTCATTTGGTGGCCCCTAGTTTATATTATGGGAACAAGTAAATAACTTTTCCTTATTCACTTTCTCCATACCACTCATGATTTTATATACCTCTATCATATCCCCCCTTAGCCTCTTCTTTTCCAAGCTGAAAAGTCCCAGCCTCTTTAATCTCTCTTCATATGGGACCCGTTCCAAACCCCTAATCATTTTAGCTGCCTTTCTCTGAACCTTTTCTAATGCCAGTGTATCTTTTTTGAGATGAGGAAACCACATATGTACACAGTATTCAAGATGTGGGTGTTCCATAGATTTATATAAGGGCAAGAGGATTAGAATAAGGACCCTATGCAGAGTTCCTACTTCGTTGGAACAAGACACAACACTTGTCCCCACCATGATTAAAACATGAACTGTAGTGTACATGTTCCCAGCCCCTGTTAATGGCCTGGCTTGATATGGACAGGCTCTTGAATGACCAGGTGCAATACAGGGATTATTATGCATGCTTTGCTTATGCAGAAGATAGACAGGTGCAGCAATTAAATGTCTGAATAAAGCCTAAGATTTACCCTAAAGACAAGCTGAAATCTGAGAGAAGTGGGTTAATGACGAAAATGCTAGCAGGCCCTTGAGTATAATGATGCTGCTGGAGGCTTCCATAAAATCAGGCTTAGTGATGACAGTTATGATACATGGTATTGGGAGAATGAGAAACTGCAGTCATTAAACAGAAATGGGCCTTTAAACTAATGGCAGCTACCTAAACAGTTTTACAATAAAATAATTTCCATAGGCTATTATTTTTCAAATTATACAGGGGCCTCTTAGCTTTTTACAAATTGGAAAGGTCAAACTACCAATCTCTCTATAGGTTTTAAGGCAGTGTTTTTAGTGAGACAAGAATGAACAGCAACGTTTCCAAATTAGTTCACTGATTATAATCCCACTTTCTTGAAATGATACCAATACCAAATATTCATGCCTGTACCAAAGTGGATTTCTAACCTGGAACATAATAACTTCTTTTCTTCTTCCATCCCTACTATCCAATATATTAGAGTGCTTCAGTGCAGTGGGCTAAGGGTTTTTTACCGCTCTGCCCCACAGAAGATGATCCTGAAGTTTGTTAAAAACTGCTTCATGTTTTTCCCCTTGAATGTCATAATTTCACTTCCATCCTGCAGCCTGGGAACACAGAGTCCACAATGCAACATCTGACCTGCCTCTTATCCCACCTGGAGCCATCCTCCCAGACCTCCTGGGTGGTCAGATGTGTATGTCTCTTCTTCTCTAGTGCCAAAGACCTTTCCCAGGGGCACAGCCAATCGTTGGGAAATGCCTCAGCCAATTAGTTAAAAGGGCATTTCAAGACAGTCAGCCAAATAGGTAATCCAGGGGATTTCTTGGTATCAAGCTGCAGGGTACCTACTCTATTTACATATTCCCACCAAGTAGTGGCATCAACTGTGCTGAGTGATGCTCTGAAAAGATTTGTAACGTGTCCCATCAGAATTGACAATGCACTGAGAGTTGCCTTGTGTCAGGTACTCTAGTGGGAATAGCTCAGGTTAGATCCCTATATATGTTTGTAGGATCTTGGATGGGGTTATACTAGGGCAGCTAGCCTAAGCTGCTGCCCATGCCCCTGCAGCCACACTGCTATCGTTAGCACACTAACACAAATACAGCTAGTGCATGGACATCTACCTAAGCTGAGAATTGCACCTCTCAGCTTCTGTACACATATCCTACAAGAGGTCACATAGGAAGTGTGTGACAGACTAGGGAATTGAATCTGAGTGTCCCAAGTCCTGAATTAGCACCCTAACCATTGGACTATCTTTCTTCAAGGAGAAGGGCATGTGAGTGCTCCAGGAAAACCTGCCTTTGGCTTGACTTAGTTGTGAGCCTTATAAACATACACTTTGCACATATGCAGGGAAGTTGGTATAAGTATTGGCAACATTCCAAAGGCTGGCTGTACTATGTGTACCTACTTAATCTTAACTGGTTATCGAAAACTTCCGAAGCATTGCCTCATTTGTTATTCCACTTCTAAGCTTCCCTGGAGAAGGTGCTCTCATATGAACTTCCTGAGGTGGGAATATGGTATTCTGGTGGTGTCTTAATACATTATTATTGTAGCATGAGATGGGGATAGGGGAAGCTTGTTGTGTTAGGCAGTGACTCAGGGCTGGCTCCAGGGTTGTGGCCGCCCCAAGCAGCGCGCGCGCACACACACAAACACACACACACACTGCGGCGTCAATTCGGCGGGAGGTCCTTTGCTCCCAGCGGGAGTGAGGGACTGGCCGCCGAATACCTGGACGTGCCGCCCCTCTCAGGAGCGGCTGCCCCAAGCACCTGCTTGAGAAGCTGGTGCCTGGAGCCGGCCCTGCACTGACTGTACACATAGTGAGAGCTTACAATCTAAATAGACAAGTGAGACAATGGGTAGGAGAAGGAGAGTATTTTTAGCCCGATTCAACTGATGGGGAATGGGGGAGAGAGAGTGCGTGACTAGCCAAAGATCGCACAGCAAGTCTGACAGAGCTGGAAATTGAATCCATATTTCCTATATCCTGGTACGATGCTTTAATCACAGACCATCATTTCTCTAGCCAGATAGCTCCAGATTTTTTTATTTTTTTTTTAAATCCCTAGGAAATTTATATAATCACCACTGAAAGCACATGAAGGTTGTACCATGAAGCCCTCATGCAAATGTCAAAGCCTGATGCATTAGTGCCCCATATTCATCTGAAGCCCTGGTTATCTGAAGGCTTTAGTTGTTCCCTGAGATCTTTGGATTATGAGGGTAGTCATGTATTACACTACAGTTCTTTCAGATACCTTTGGCTCACCATTCACTTCCTTACCCTGTTTCTACCAAGAACAGGCCTCTTACAGATAGTCCTCTATTGAAAAAAAGCCTCCAGAGAGTGGTCATGTAACAATGATGTGGCTTAAGTAATATTTTCCCATTATTGTGGAGTGGTATTTGGGCCTGGAGATGAGAATAGGAAGAAGGGTCAAGTTAAATATAACCTGAATGTTTGAACAGATGGTTGACTTTTGTTACACTGAGAATAGTTTAGTTTAATTTTAGAATTTTGCAGGAGGTTTTAAACTTTTGGTTTCTTGTACTTCGCAATCTGACAGTAAATATGCTGTAGAACTTACTATTTTACCACAGAACTTCATGGAATCCTCAGTTAGCTTCACTGGTGCTTTGCACATTGTGCCTAAAATGTCTTTTGAGATCTTGAAGGAGCCCCTTTGGTTTCCAGAGGGTCTGTTTTTCTAGGTGCTAAATAGCTGAAAGCTGAGTAAAGAGGAGGCGGTGAGGGATTTTTTTGGTCACATACGGAAAAGAGAATTTGTTTCTAATGCACACACTCAGCCTTTATTGATTCCTTCAAGTGGCTAGGCTTAATCCTAAAATCAGTTTTTGTTAATTATTTGTAATGCTCTTTTGGTCTGTGGAGCTGCAGAAATGAAATATAACTGGCCCACAGTCAAAATGAAGAGGCTTTTATCAAAGCCACACCAAGACAGGCCATCTCCAGGACTTACATTTTTTTCTGTTTATCTTCTGTAAATAAAAACTTGGTGCTTTGAGAATATCGGTCTCCCTTCTCAATGCTAGTGATTTCTTTTAACTGTTCTTATCTCCTCACTCAAACAGCATTGCCCTTCTCATACAAATATATTTGGTAATTTATTCAGTTAAGATCCTCCCTCAACATTATTGCTCACTATGCTACACTAATTTGTTTACACAGCAGTACCAGTGCAAGATCAGTTTGGAGAACCATTCAGAATACTGCTCCTTTCTGCCTTGTCCCAATTATCGCTCCTCCCTCTCCATTCAGTTTCTCCAGCACCACCTTTCCACCTGCCAATTCTTCTGATAGGTCCACAGGATCTATTGTTGCAATGCCTGGTAGAAGGTTTAGATTACCTAATGTAAAAATCTGGAGGCAAGAAAATGCATGGGATCCTGGTAGAAGGTAAAGAGTCTCACTCACATGTTCTAGGGCAGTGGTTCTCAATCCTGGGGGCCGCTTGCTGCCCAATCACGCAGTTCTGGCCCATGTAACATCGTAGCGTATATATTGTGTGGAGGTTGCCCACATAACACATTGAGAGCTACATATGCAGCCCACAGTGGTAAATAGGTTGAGAACCACTGCTCTAAGGAGACCAGCCAGCCCCCTGAGATACTATTTTAAAAGCCTCTTGTTCCCACCCCTGTAGGCAGGTGTAGCACTTGTCAATATTAGTGCTAACACCATCAATATTTTTCCCTTTGAAGAAGGCAATCTAGTACTTAAAGCTGGAGGTGCTTGAAACGCATCTTCAAGTTTGCCTGTTTATCCAAAGAGTTCATGTTTTCTACATTCTTGGCATATTAGAGGCAGATTGAAGAGGGTGAAATGAGGATTAGCTTTGCAGGGTTTCTTTGTTTCTGTAGCAGACTGTTAGCTTCCCGTGAGGAAAAGTGACCCAAGTCCTTCAGCAACAGGAAGGAGTGAGAACCGAAGAATAAGGACCATGGACTTAAAAAAAGCAGATTTTAACAGACTCTGAGAAATGGTAGGTAAGGTCCCTGAGAAGAAAATCTAAGTGGGGAAAAAAGAGTTCAGCAGAGCTGGCACTTTCTCAAGGAGATAGTGTTAAAAAGCACAATTGCAAACTACCCCGATGTGAAGGAAGAATAATAGAGCCATATTGGCCTCTTATCAGGTGCTCTTTAATGACCTAAAAATCAAAAGAGAATCCTGCAGAAACTGGAAAATGGACCAAATGCTAAGAAGGAATACAAAAGCACAAGCCTGTAGGGATAAAATAAGACCGGCTAAGATACATAATGAGTTATACCTAGCAAGGGACATAAAAGGGAATAAGAAGAGGTTCTATAAATACATTAGGAGCAAAACAAAGACAAAGGAAAGCATAGGTCCTCTACTTGGCAGGGAAAGAGCGCTAATAACTGATGACATCAAGAAGGCTAAGGTGTGTGATGCCTATTTTTCTTCAGTCTTCACTTGAAAAAAAGGTTAATGGTGACCAGATACTCAACACAATTAATATTAACAACCAGGGGAAAGGAACACAAGCCAAAATAGGGAAAGACAGGGTTAAAGAAAATGTATATAAGTTAGATGTATTTCAGTTGGTAGGGCCTGTTGAAATTAATCCAAGGGTATTTAAGGAATTAGCTGAAGGAATCTTAAAACCTTTAGCAATTATCAAGGAGAATGGGTGAGGTCCCAGAGTAATGGAGAAGGGAAAACATAGTACCCATCTTTAAACAGGGGAACAAAGAGGACCTGGAGAATTATAGACCAGTCAGACTAACCTCGATACCTGGAAGTAGACTGGAATAAATTATTAAGCAATCAATTTGTAAGCACCTAGAGCATAATAGGGTTATAAGGAATAGCCAGGATGGATTTGTCAAGAGCAAATCATATTGCAGCAACCTAATCTCCTTTTTTGACGGGGTTACTGGCCTAATGGAGGAAAACAGTAGAAATGATGCATCTTTATTTTAGTAAGGCTTTTGACACAATCTCACATGACATTCTTATTGGTAAACAAGGGAAATGCAGTCTAGATGAATTTATAAGATGGGCACACCTGGTTGAAAGACCATACTCAGAATAGTTATCAAGGTTTGCTTTCAGACTGGAAGGTCATATCTAGTATTATTTTCAGGGGTCAGTCTTCGGTCTGGTACTCGTCAATATTTTCATTAATGACTTGGATAATGGAGTGGAGAATACGCTTATAAAATTTGCAGATGACACCAAGCTAGGAGGATTGCAAGCACTTTGGAGGATATGATTAGAAATCAAAATGGCCTTGACAAAATGGAGAATTGGTCTTAATTCAACAAGATTAAATTCAATAAAGAATTGAATTTATTTTTCCTTCCTAAGTGCAGAGTACTTAGGAAGGAAAAATAAAATCCTCAGCTACACCGTGGGGAAATAGCAAGGTGGTTATAGTGGATTGCAAATTGAATGAGTCAACAATGTGATGTGGTTACAAAAAAGGCTAGTATTCTGCGGTGTATTAAGAGGAGTGTCCTATACAAGTACAAGTGCCACACTTTAGGAAAGATGTGAACAACTTGGAGAAAGTCCAGAGAACAACAAAAATTATATATATATAAAAAAAAGTTAGAAAACATGTTCAATGAGGAAAAGTTTAAAAACTGGATATGATTAGTCTTGAAAAAAAAAGACTGAGTGGGACCTGAAAAGTCTTTAAATATGTAAAGTGCTGTTACAAAGCAGATGGTATTTGTTCTCCATGTCCATTTATGGTAGGACAAGAAGTAATGGGCTCGATCTGCCACAAGTGAGAGAGAGATTAGGAAAACATTCTAACTATAAGGGTAGTTAAGATCTGGAATAGGGCTCCACAGGAGGTTGTGGAATCCCCCTCACTGGACGTTTTTAAGAACAGGTTGGACAAACCTGTCAGGGATGGTGTAGGTTTATTTGGTTCTGCCTCAGGGCAGGGGGCTGATGACTTCTTGAGTTCCCTTCCAGCCCTACATTTCTGTGATTCTATAAGTTTATTCTGTAAATTGTCTGAGCTGCTGAGCTAACAGTGGAAACTTCTCAGTAAATTACTTCTAGCAAGATTGGTCCATCAAGAAGGCTGTGGGGACTTACACTTTTTTCTGTAAAAATGGTTTCTGTTAGGCTTAGTGTTTGACCTGAAGTGAACCTGGCTTTTGTGTTTACCTTTTACTGGGACTTTTCTTTCCCGTGATCAGTGAATCACTCGTTCATTTTGAACCTTCCAGGGAAACTGTTCACTCACTTTTAATGTCCAAGTAGAGGAAAGAAAAGTGCCTCAGCGACATCTGTGTTACTGCAGTTTATTTGTAAAAATACAGGCGCTACCAGGAGAAGTGGTCAGAGGCAAAGCTAAAATGGTTTTACATATCATTACAATATAAAACAGCATCAGTGAACTTAACAGCGGTCATTGATTTTTAGAGTGTAGTAGTGTTTCCTGATTCATCCAAATAAGAGAGGGGGGGGGGGGGGAACAGTAAGAGAGTTGTATAAGAAAATGCTACAACAAAAAGGATGAACAGTTATGTATAATCTATAAGGTGGATTCCCTATACTGTCATGCTTTCCCTTTTTTGCCCTGAAGCTTTCTCATTAGAAGATGAGGCTGCTTCTGTAAATACTGTCTCTTCCTTTTTGCTTGGAGAGAGATCTCTGATTTACGGTCTCAGAATTGTTGCCTTGGTGATCAATAAACCTTAATCTACGTGAGATTTTTCTCATTGAAGTTCTTTCTATAGTGGAGGTGTGATGGAGTAGACTAAATGTAACTGAATCGGGAAGAGTTAAGTTTGGTTTGACTGACTTTGTCTATGCTCTTTGCAGAATTTTGCAATAATGACTCATCCCAAAACAATTATTTCTGTCAGTAGGTGGGCATTTGTGTTTTGATTAACCTTCTGAAAAAGCTAGTAAAAATATAGCCACATGAACAATGCCAGTGTTTATGGTTCTTTGAGCCCACTGCCCGTTATAATACTGCTTACATCATCTGCTCAAAGATGAGACATTTGACAAAAAAGATACTTGGAATTGTTGTAGTCACTTCTTCTGCCAACCTAATTCTGTTCTTCACTGCTATGATTTTGTGTAGCACAGTAAAGTATTGACCTATAATGAAAGTGGAGGTGCCTGGTTACCTACCTACATGTACATTCCCTTAAATTACCAGCTTATTTTTTTTAACTCTGCTTTAGAATTAGTCTTAGGCTTCTGTTCTACAGTCTGTCCTGATTCAGAAAAGCATTCAAGGTTTTGTTTAGTTTTAGCTGCATGTTTAAGTCCTGTTGACTTTGTTTATGCTCTGATGAATAGGGATGCTTAAATGCTTTTGTTGAGTTGGGGCCATCAAGCTCTCATTGCTAAGTGATGGTAGGATGGAAGAAGAGACCATACATAACTTGGGGAATTATTGATCAATGATTCTTCTGCTCTTTGGAATAACGTATAAAAAGAATATACCTATTTTAGCCCTGATTTTTCAGAAATAGCTTCCAGTTTTGAATTCATGCTCTTGAAGGAGAATTTTCCAGACTTCATCAACCAGCTGTCTGATATTCAGACATAACTAGGTAGATGACTAAACTATAAAATGCAACTACTTGTGTGTGCAAAACTTGAGGCAGAATTGAAGGTCCTAATTTTTTAGAAGGCCCTGAACTTAATTTTTATTTTTTGTAAGCTTGTATATTCAGCATTTTGCAGAAATGGGTGCAATATCATGTACAAAACGATATCTATGCGGTTGACTCAGAAAAACACTCTTGTCTGTGTTGTTGATGGAATGGAAACTTTTATAGGCTGATGAATCATAGTTCCTAGTAGTTGTCTACCTATGTCTCTGTGCATAGATGTCTTCAAAATATTGCTTTGCAAGGTAGAGGTTAAGCCTATGAGTAGCGATGCTACCTTAGACTATGGTCCTGAACCTGTAAATGCTTAGCACAGAGGTGGCCGACCTGTGGCTCCGGAGCCATATTCAGCTTTTCAGAAGTTCATATGCGGGTCCTTGTATAGGCACCGACTCCGGGGCTGGAGCTACTGGCAGCAGCTTTCCAATGTGCTGGGGAGTGCTCACTGCTCAACCCCTGATTCTGCCACAGGCCCGGTCTCCACTCCACTCCATCCCTTCCGCCCCCTCCCCTGAGCCTGCCATGTCCTCGCTCCTCCCACTCCCACCTAGAGCCTCCTGCACACCACAAAACAGCTGATGGGGAGGGAGGGGGAGGCGCTGATTGGTGGGGCTGCCGGTGGGTGGGAGGCACTGGGAGCGGGGATGGGGAGCTAATGGGGCGGGGCTGCTGACGTATTACTGTGTAGGGTTACCATTCGTCCGGATTTACCCGGACATGTCCTCCTTTTTGTGTTTAAAAATAGCGTCCGGGGGGGAATTTGTAAATCACTAAAAATGTCCGGGATTTCCCCCCCATGCAGAGCGAGGCGTGGCTGGGAGGGCTGCAGGAAATTCAGCCGCTCGCATGGGGCTCTGGCAGCCAGAGCCCTTCCCCCGCAGCTTGCCGGGCTGGAGTCCGGAGCAGCTGTAGAGCTCCTCCCTCCCTCCCTCCCTGCATTCTGAGCCGGCCGGCCTGCCGGGCCATTTGCATCAGCCTCGGCAGCTCCTTCTCCCCTGCAGCCCAGCGCCCCGCTCCGGCAGCACTGTGCAGGGGCAGGGACCGGGTTGTGTGTTGCGCTGGGGAGCGCAGCCACGTGTCCGGCTCCGCACAGAGCCCAACACCATGTTCTGAGCGGCGGGGTAAGGGGGCCAGGGGGCAGGAGAAGGGGCAGGGAGATTTTGGAGGGGGCAGTCAAGAGACGGGGTGGGGGGGTCGGGAGTTCGGGGGGGGCTTTTTGGGGGGGGGTGGAGAAGGTTTTGGGCAGTCAGGGTACAGGTAGGGGGTAGGGTCCTGGGAGGCAGTTTGGGGGGTCTTAGGAGGGGGCAGTTAGGGGACAAGGAACAGGGAGGCTTAGGTAGGGGGTGGGGTTCTGGAGGGCAGTTAGGAGCAGGGGTCCCAGGAGGGGGCAGTCGGGGGACAAGGAGCGGGGGGAGGGTTGGGGGTTCTGAGGGGGGCGGGAAGTGGGAGGGGCAGGGGCGGGGCTAGGGCAGGACGGGGGCGGGGCTCCTCCCGTCCTCTTTTTTGCTTGCTGAAATATGGGAACCCGATTACTGTGGCTCTTTGACAATGTACGTTGGTAAATTTTGGCTCCTTCTCAGGCTCAGGTTGGCCACCCCTGGCTTAGCAAATGGGTAGGACCATTCCCATCAATGGGACTACTCGCATGTATAAGGTTATTCACATTTGCAGGGTTGGGTCTTAATAGGTGTCTTTAAAAATCAGTTTACTTTTGGTTACAGTTATTCCAGTAATATCTCACTTCTTTTTTTTGTTTTGTTTTTCTTGTAAGTCGCACAGTGATCATTTTGTTTTGCTGCCTTGTGTGTTGGGAATTCTTCTGTGATGCAGGATCTGACTTCAGCTAACAATAAACTGCAGACATGGAGCCAATTACTACATACATAGCTGAATAGAAGCTTGACATATCCACAAATCCGATCATGCCCACGCTATCCCAACTGGTAGAGCTCATTAAAAAGAAATTGGTACAAGTCTAACTCAAACCTTGCCTATGATATTTTGTTTCCCCCCCTAAGGCAACATCATGCTCTTAGTAACTTGTGGAGGAAGAGAAGGCTTAAAGGTCAGACTTTTCCTATCATTTATGTATTTGTTTATATTTCAAGTTCAAAGAAAAAACCTTAAACCCAGCTGCTAACTTGGTTAAAAGATTTATTTTAAATTGCATTGAGTTGGTTGAATAAATATTGCAAGCTGCTGTCATGCAGGAGGCCTAGGTTCAGAAGTAAACTCTAGCACTGTTTGCGCTACACGGGGGGTCATTACAGTAAAACTTTCTCCTGGTCCCAATACATTTTCAGTCAAAAAGTTGTCATGCAGACAAGGCACTAGTGGCTAGCCACATTTTTACAACCACTGTAGTAACACCTTCTGAAATGCTTTTTTAATTGAAATGGTAAAGAGCAGGTCAGGCTACAAGAGCCTCATCTGCACTGCAGCTTCCACCTACTTAACATTTATTTTAGCTGAACCAGTGGCAGTTTTTGTGTCACGGGTTTAGGTGTTGAGGATCAATGTATTAAAGGAGGAATGGGACCAGTGCAGTCCTGCTTGGAATTACAGCTAGTCCCAGTTTCTTACTGAAGGTTGAACAATAAAACTCTCTTGAAATATTACAGATGGAAGTTTTCTTTGGGGCCCTCTGAAACTCCTCCATTATCTTGTTGTTGTAGTTTGTCTTTCTGAAGACATGATGGTTGTCAGTCATCACTGTTCCTCTAATATCAAAGCTGATGACTTTTTATAGGAATCAGCATAAGTTCTAAACTAAATGCCATCCTGCAATTTTGTCTGTGTCCAGAACACCTGGATTGCAAATATAAAATGCTACCACATGTAAAGTGCTATATAAAAATGATAGATAACTATAAAATAATAGATGTGACATTTACTTTCTTGTAATGTAATATGTAAGTTTACTATATTTGACTAGGTTTGCATCCTTACCAGTTAACTGAAGTTTCACAAAGCTGAATGTAAGCATACAGTCTTATTTACTTTGCTTTGTTTACTGGTCACATACAGCTAACTGTACTGTGAAATTTTGGCTGTGGATGTTGCTGGAATAGTTTTTTTGCAATTGCAATTAAGATTTGAATCTTAAATCTGCCTTGGGTGCGTGCTCTGGCCAAGATTGGTGAGGTGAGGGTTAGCTTATTTTATTTTATTTTATTTTATTTTTTAAGGCTAAAAGTGAACAGACCACCACCAGCACAGTGTATTGGCACTTTCCCCTTTATTGGAGTTGTTGGCACACTGAGAGTGCTATCCATGCTGCCCTATCACCTCTGGATCAGATGGGGGCACTGTGCTATTCTCATCTTTAAGATGTTTATTATAGATATCTAACAACATATAACATTTAATGAAAGAACAGGGGAAGGATGGCCTTGTGGTTAAGGCACTGGACTGTGAATTGGGAGATCTTGGTTCAGTTTCTCTCTCTGCAAGATGCCGTGTCACCTGGGGCAAATCACTTCATGTATTGGTGCTTCTGTTTTTTTCTGTCTGTAAAATGGGGGTGATAATTCTTCCTTACCTTCCAAGGAAAAGAAGGGCAGGTGTTGAGGACACATCCATGAATGTATGTGAGGTGCTCTGATGCAATGGTGAGGAGCATCACAGAAAATCCTATACAAAGAAGCTTCATTCACTTGGAGCAAAACAACAATGGGTGGAAAACTTTAAAAGACACTTAAGGTTTCAATTTGGCTTGAAGCATTTCCTATTAAGAGAAGAATAAAATGTTTAAAAAAAGTCACAGTACCACTATATTGGCGGTGGTGTTCCTTTCTGTACTAAACCATCCTAAGTGTTTTCCTAACAAAAGGAGGCATAGTCCCTCCCTCAAGGAGCTCATGGTCTAAAACCGGCAGGAAACATGGAAGAGGTGCAGCCTACATATAAAGTGGTTGAGATGTTCATTGGCTACATTTTGGTAATATTATGTTGACACAATGGGTTTTGGAGTCGTCCCCGTCCGTCCCCTGAACATATTAATTATGGCTAATTACTCTGCATGCTTTCCTCTGTACATCAGCTAGTTTCGACACAAGCATTATGGCAGAGATGGGTCTTTGGAAGGAATTCTAACAGAGTATTGGCCTTGTGGATTAGTCGACAGAGGCATGGAAGAAAGTATTCAAGGTCTGAGAAGCGGATTCATGTTAAGATTGATCGATGTTCGTGTACCCCCTGTATGAAGGAAGGGGGAGGAGGCTCCGAAAAATGATCCCGTGGCTAGTGCATTAGCCTGAGACTCGAGACCCAGGTTAATACCTTGTTCTGCCATAGGCGTCCTGTGTGATTGTAGGTAAGTCACTTAAGCCCAGAACCTGAAAGGTATTTAGATTCCTAACTTCCACTGAAATCTTTGAGAATCTGGGTCTTAGTGTCTCTCTCTGCTTGAGTTTTCCATCTGTAAAATGGGGATAAGTACCTAAGATGGATAGATAAGTTGGAAATAAAATAGGAGAGACAGATTCACAGAAAGGAAGGGAAGTGTGGTGCGGAAGGAGTGCGTGAGGTGGGGAAAGGATACCAAGTGAGCACCCACTGGAGTGTAAGCTGTGGACTTGCAACAAAATATGTCCATAAAGGGGCTTTCATGGTATGAAAACATCTTACAGCATCTCCTAGGGCTGGGAGATGAAGTTGGATTTGCTGCTTCTACAGCTGGGTATTTAATTTTCCATTAAGAGGGTAGGTGGTAAATCATATTTCCACTGAGTTTTCTTACAGTTTTAGCCTGCGACTGGATTGTAAACGTATGCTGGATATTTACATTTCTGAAAGAAGAATAGCGCGGTCTTCCCAGCCCGCATCCAAGTTAATTTGCAGGCCTCTGAGATGTAAGTCATTCTCTTCCCTATTATAAATTCACTGAAATGCTTAATTTCCTCTAGACTCTTTCTGGTTGGTGGCTGCTCACTCTAACACCCAAGCATTCACTTTACCTTTTCTCCTGTAGTTAATCTTTTCTGACCTATATTATCCTCTTGTGCAGAACAAGCGTGGGGGAGGAGATGGAGATGTGTTTACAGAAGCAACCATCCGCCTATTATTCATGTTGATTGGACAGTTCTTAAAGGGCAGACTTCTTTCATGCCATCTAAAGTAGTCCATCTAGGAAAGGGCTGAGCACATGAAATTGTTGGCAGAGCAACCTGACACCAGCTCACTTGGTTTGTTGAAGCTTATTAAATTTTGCTGTTTACTTTTAACTATTTAATGATGACCATTTTAATCTGGCTCAGTATGTGTGCTGAACAAAAATGTTAAGCTATTGGTTCATCTCTGCTGCAGGTAGATAAGGGTATTTACAAGGGGAGCATCGTAATTTTCCTTAGCAACATTTTGGCCTCCAGTGAATTGACTGACTTCACAGATTGTGTTCTAATCATTTATTTAATGACATTTTAAACTACTTACCCCTTTGTAATCAGCTGCTGCCTGGTGTTCCTGGATACTGTATTAACTGTTCTTGGGATGTAGTAAACACTAAAGCAGTGGAGGCAACACATCAGTGTGTTAGGCAGTAAAGCAGGATCCTTTCCTTCACTAGTGTTTTCCATAACACGTTATGCTATAGCTGCTATACTGTCAGAGTGACTAGACGCTCATGAGGCCAGCTTCGCGATTTTGTCATCATCTTTATTATTTTACAGTGCCCACAGCATCCCAAGCACTTCACAGGAAATAGATATAAGAGAGATCTCTACCCTGACAAGCTTTCAGTCTGAGGCCCTGATCCTACAAATATGGGCACATACAGTGAAGTGCATGTTTCTAAACAGTCCCCATTCATTGTGAATTGTCACGTTACTACTTTACCATGACTACTCAGGCATGTAACGCTCTGTGCAGCCATAAGCATTTACGGGATTGTGGCCTACGTGTTTCACGTGATAGATGAGTTATAATCTACATCAGGCAGAAAGGGGTGAATCAGGATGTTATAGAAGTTTGATTATAAAGGTGTAAGTCTTGATGGTCCCATTGTTCAGCGTTTTTCATAAGTATAAACATGTTTTGCAGATGATGTCACCAGTGAGTGAGTTTTTAGGAATGTGTTTTGTCAGGCAAGGGCTGGGCAATTCGCTTTTGAAAGGTGTTCCAAGCATAAGGTGCAGCATGAAAGAAGGCGTGGTGACATTCATGAGGGAAAGCAATGAGGTGTTGAGGCTAGTTGTGTTGGTGCAGTGGACAGGGCCAAGGGAAGGAGAATAAAGAGGATAGGAGAATAGAGAGAGAGAAGCGAGGGATGTATGATGTAGAGTCTTGAAAGCTAGGACTAGAAGTTTGAATTTCACATGCAACAGAATGAGGGGCCAGTAAAGTGATGCAAAAACCAAATGGACATACTAGGAAGCAATGGGCAGGAGATTTATTTTGGCAACAGTATTCAAGTCAATAGTGCTTCTGAAAAGACCAGTGTCAGGTCTTAATAATATAACGTTTGGTTAAATATCAAGGATGTACTATTTAGTTACAATCTAAGTGATGAGATTTTTATATATCTGAATTCTATACTGTTACCTTACTCATTTATTTGGTAACTTACCACAGCACCCTTTAGAATTGATTTTGTATTCTTTCAGAAGATCCAAATGTGAAGATGAAGTTGAAAGAGAAAAAATGCCATGTTTCTAAGATATTATCTATTTTTAGCTGTTATAAATGCCATGTAAACCCACATTTTAAAGAAGAAACAATGTTTTCCCTTTTTTACTATATAGAAAAATATATTTTAAAAGGGGAAAATGGCATTTAATTAGAAAATATGTGATTCTAGTTGCTGCAATGTAAATAATTTAGCTGTTAGTTCCCTCTGGAGTTCCTCACAGTCTTTGCTAGTCTTGGTTAACCAAATAATTTTGTCTTCTACAAATTTTGCCCCCTTGTTGGTCATCCCTCCTCTTGTAGAAAATAAAAAAATATTATAAACTGAACCATTCAGAAGTATTACATTAAAGATGCATAAAATGATGTGCAGTTGTTGCAACAATTCCCAATTTCCATAAACAAAAGTCCATCTGCTAACTACTGTAGCTGGTTTGGGCTACCAGCAAATCCTATTGGGTCAGAAATGTTTTTAATACAGTCTAAAAAACTTGAGTTCAAAGGATTCTCTTTATAGCTGCATTAAGAGTATTGTGTACACACGAACATACACACACACACATTGATTGATTTTATATATATATATATATATTGATTTTATATATATATATATAAAATCAATCAAAGAGCTTGGAAGATTTGCACTCCCTTTACCTGTTCAGCAATTCAGATACCAGGACTCTTCGATAGCCTGTAACGTGGCAAGTCACATTTTTAAAACCAAAAATAGAAAAATTCTAGGCAAGTGTTGGGCTGAGTCTGATGACTTCCTGCTTGACTCTGTTTTATTGTTACCTTATCCTCTCTCATAAGTTCTCTCTAGGACATGGATTGGATTGTTTGTATCTGGGTCTCTGAACCTTGGTTGGGTTGCTGGTTACCATAGTCAGACATAATTAATAAATATCTGGGTACACAGCATGCCCTTCAGCCGCTAAGAATACTCAGGTAAGAAAGGAAGAGAGATGGAGCACGTCACTGCTGTCTGTCTGGGCTCTTCCAGGTTCCTCATTTGGGCAGGAAAACTGAAACTGCTCTTGCCCAATCCCCACCATCTCAATGTTTTTCATTTCCTGCCCAGCAGTAGCAGTGAATGTTGGCTCCTCCTTGCAGTGTGACAGCAGTATGAAGTATGGGGTGTAATTAAGGAGAGAAAACCCAAGAGGACTCTGGCGGAACTAGCCAATCAGGTGGAGACTGCGCAAGCTGTCGGTGGGGGAAACACATTCAGTATTCCAGTTCTGAACTATGGGATTGATCCTTTAAGCCCTCTGCAAAGGTGGAATTCCACTAGCCTCAGTGGGAGATCTGTATGTGGTAGGTCTAGAAGAAAGGAAGATGTCACAATGGTTAGGGCGCTAGCCTACAACTTGGCGACCTAATTTCAATTCCCTGCTAGCCACAGGCTTCCTCTGGCCTTGGGCAAATCACTTGGTTTCTCTGTGCCTCAATTCCTCATCTGTAAAATAGAGATAACACTTCTTACTTCACCGGGACATTGTGAGGAGAAATATATTAAAGATCATGAAGCGCTCTGATACTGTGTCAATACAGGGCTGGCTTAGTACCTAAGGTAGGTAGATTGATTTGTAACCATAATTCAAAACATCCAAATATTTCTTTAATGGGAGTAGATGCAATACTAGTCTTCATCCTCTTCCTGGCCCTCCCTCATGGAACCTTAAACTTTGGGTGTCAGAGTGCATTCATTATGATTAAGCTGGGAAATGCATCCTATATGTGGTGCTTCAAATGTTTGCTTTCAAGTGTAATCATCCTTACTTTGTAAACAATGATAAAAAAAAAACTGAGTGGTTAGGAGTGATTTGAATGAGGCCAAGGGCGGGGGATCTAGAAAAACGGAATGTGTAAAATTGTTACAAGTATAAGGGCAGCATTCCACATGATATTACTAGGGCTCTGTGTCTGTCACAAAAGTTGCGGAAGTCACAGATTCCATGACTTTCTGTGACTTCTGCAGCGGCTAGTGTGGCTGATGCCAGGGCCGCTCAAGCAGCTGACTCTAGGGTCCGCCTGAGCAGCGGTCCTGGGGGCAACCGGAGCAGCTGCTGCTTGTCGGCCCCTGGCAGCTGGAGCCACTGGCCCCAGCTCCCCCTCAACAGTGGGCCCTGAGCAGTGGCCCCCTGGGGCACCCCCGCGAGCAGCAGCTCCGAGGTTCTTTCTCCCTCCCCCTCTGTAACGGTCCTGGGGCAAGCGGAGCAGCCACTGCTTAGTGGCTGCTGGCAGCAGTCCCAGGACGGCTGGAGCAGTCACTGCTCGGCAGCCCCAGGCAGCTGGGGCCGCTGGCCCCGCTTTTCCCGCCTTCACCTCCCCCCCCCCATCCTTCCCCGGAAGCACACCTGGGGCAGCCACTGCTCAGCAGCCCCCGCCGCTGGTGCTGCTGGCCTTGCCCCCCAGTAACAGCCCTACAGGGTACCCCCTCCAACAGCAGTGCTACCCCCTCTCCCCGATTTAGTCAGGGGTATTTATAGTACGTCATGGAGAGGTCACAGGCTGTGAAATTTTGTTTATTGCCCGTGACCTGTCCATGACTTTTACTAAAAATAACCAGGACTAAATCATAGTCTTAGATATTATCTCGGTCTGATTATTGCACCCTGAAGATGGGGAAAGAGTACGAGTATCATTTTTTAGTAAACGTAGAATAAGATGCTCCAATTGCCTTCTTTTAAATAGAATCACAGTTTTACTCCTCTTTCAGTAGGTGCTTTGGTTAGAGCCAAGACACATGCCTTGTCTTTTGGTCTTCTGCTCTGGAAGTTGGTGGAAAAATGTATTTGTTGGTCGTAGGGTTTAAGAGCTTGAAGAGACATTATGTTCAGTGATGTGCATTTCAGTCTGGCATTTCTTTGACTCTTGCAGTTTGTTCTGTGATCACTTTTTACCTTGTCTTCCTGGGTGCAAATTAGTTACATTTATAGCTCACAAATGGAGACCTGTTTATGTTTATATAGATAGAGATGTGTGTGTGTGTGTTGGAACATGGGCTAGTGGGGACAAACATGCTGTGGTTTATTTTAGAATTTTGCAGGGAGGGTACCTTATGTTGAGCCTGAAGTAGAAGATTTCAAAGAAAAAGTGATGTACTTATCTTCCCTCCAGAAGGGCGTACTTGTGCATCCCTTGTGGTGTACCCTGGCTGATGAAGACTTAGTCTGAGGAAGTAAATCGCTTAGGTAAACACAAACTGTGTCTGTCTATTGTAGCTGGGCAGTAAATCTCTAAGTGCGTTCCATGCTTTCTCATAAGCACCATCTCCATGCATGTGTGATTAACAGGAGCGTTCCACAGGAAGTGGCTCTTATTTAGTCAGAAGGCAAGCTGGCAGTCTTCCTGGGGAGTCCATTTTGGGCATATGCTAGATGCATTTCTACGGCTTGCCTCAAGTAGTCTGGCATTTGAACACAGATCTCCTTGTGAGTGCAAATTCATACTCCTATTTTTAGATCATACTGTGGCATTTTGTTAGTGGACTAATGGAATGTCGAAGAGTTGCTTCAATGTTTGTTTTAAAGCAGCAAAACAGTATTGGAGCAGAAATTCTCATTCTCTTGATACTGCTAAAATATGATTGAAAGCCAAGATTTTAAAGATTCTTAAACTAGTTTGCCTAGAGCCCCTCCGCCCCAGGAGGGAATCCAAGCTGGTGCCTTTGCAGCAGGGCCAGTCCCTTGTGGGATGCTGCTGCAAATTGGAAACAACTATGTCAATAAAACGTACTAATATTCTGTACTGTTACTGAATTACATTCAGCTACTTAATTTATAAGAATTTTTTTTATGATTTAGTTCCTTCTGATTTTCATCAGGAACCATCTGTCAATTTACAGAGTCTTGATTAGCTGACAAGTACCATTTTTCAGAGTAGTAGCCGTGTTAGTCTGTATCCACAAAAAGAACAGGAGTACTTGTGGCACCTTAGAGACTAACAAATGTATTTGAGCATAAGCTTTCGTGGGCTACATCCTACTTCTTCGGATGCTTATGCTCAAATAAATTTGTTAGTCTCTAAGGTGCCAGAAGTACCATTTTGTTATATTTTGACCTCTGAAATAAATGAAGCTGGAAGATGTTTTCCTCCTCTCCCTCCCACGTGACGTAAACCGGGGTGGGAACTAATCACTTCCATTTTTAGCTCCCAGCCTGTTACAAATTGCCTTCATATTTCTGCAAAATATGCTTTAGGTTGGCGAAGTTAGTGGAAGGAGAGATGCTTCTGTTAAAAGACTCTGTTAGCTTCAAGTCCTACATAGCCTTCTGGAAGCACTGGAACGAGGGATCCATTGTCATTACATGTGCTTCTTTTGAGAGCTCTTCTGTGTTCACTGTAGGGTGACCAGACAGCAAGTGTGAACAATCGGGACAGGGGGTGGGGGGTAATAGGAGCCTATATAAGAAAAAGACCCAAAAATCGGGACTGTCCCTATAAAATCAGGACATCTGGTCACCCTAGTTCACTGGGTCTGCAGGTGCCTGTGAAGCCTTCCCTGAGAGAAGCAAGTTGGTTTGAGTGGGTAGCGCATTGTATGCTGGCGTCCCTTCCAGCTAATGGAGATACGAATTCCAGGTGGTGATGAGGAATCGTGCTCAGACCAAATAGCAAGCAGAGCTGGAAACTGGATCACTGCTGAAGATTCTTGTTTCATAAGGAGAGAAGCAGATGACTCTGTTACAGGCAGCAGATCTCCCAGACTACAGGAGTAGGCAAAGGAGCAAATTAAACCTGAAGGTTGTATCAACAGGGATTCAGACACTTGCCATGCTCAAGAGGAAAATAGTTTCCTGACCAAAGAAATGATTGAGATAGTACTTCCCATACTCCTTAAAAAGAAGTTGTGTATGCCTTTGTGAATAGCTTTGTTTGATGTGCAAGTGCTGGAATTATTAATATTGATATGGGAAACCACCAAACACTAAGTTAACCATAAATTCCCTAAAAGCCAAATGATATTTATACAATTGCTCTAAACATGCCTAAAAGGCCTAACTAATAATGAATTTACTACATCGAAACAGTAACAAAACACTTTTTTTTTAGTATTTGATCAAACGGGCTAAACCCAGGGGTGCTTAGACTCGTATTGATCAGCTTCAGTATGGTCAGGCAGGTATTAGCAACGAACCCTTTTACAATTTACTTTTTATACCTTCTAACAAGTGATGTCCTTGCCAGTGACTGACTTCAGCTAAAAACCAATCTGACACAGTTCACCCTTATTTCCAGTCTTAATCCAGATAAGATTTACAACCTCCTGTCTTCCCAAGGCCTTTCTCCCCCTCCTTCTTGCTGTCCAACAGTTTTCACATTACACCTGAGTTCACATAGGCTTCAACATTGGTGTGTGGGTTGGGAAAGGGCTGTGTGGGCTCATTTTAAGACCGATTCTCTTTAGTTAATTTAAAACTATCTGCAGTCACCCCTGTCGGGCACAGGCCTTCTTTTTAGAACCTTCCCCATCTCGTTAGTTATTCTTTAAAGCAAACATCCTCCCTACTTCATTCCTTCTGCCTTAGAACTTCTTATTTTCAGGGCCTTCTTTCTACTTGCTAGTCAGGGTCTTTCTTTATAACACATACATATTTCCTTAACCAAACTTAAGAGAATGTTAATTCTTTAATTTTATACTTATCCCACAATAAGTGAGTGTAATATGCATAAAGGCCATTGGATTGACAGGTCTTTAATTCAGGTCTTCTGTCCAAGAAGGAACACCGTGAAAGGATTCTTGTTTTGTTCCAGGTAGGAACCTGCAAAGATGAAAAGGTCAGTTTCTACCTGCATGTAGTATTTGGCTTCACTGCTGAGATTACCATTGAGTGCCAGTTGTGTCTGTGATGTTCATCTCTAATGTTGAATGGGCACTGGAGAGTAGCTGATAAAATACAGACAAGGCTACTGGTCAGCATTGAAACTGTATTGTAGTACTATTTTGTGGAATGTCTCCAGCATAGCAGAGGACCTAATGCTGTGCAACCCAGTGTTTTATTGCAGCTAATACTCATTTTTGTAGTAGACTCAGTAAAAATGGTTACTAGGATTCATTTGTATTATGACCAAACCCCTTAGCTTCACAAATAGAGTTTATAAGCTACACAGCTCCATAGATACAAGAAAAATCTAATGAAAATGTGGAAAAACAACTGTGTTGTCTGCCTACATTGGGATATGAGCACCTGTCCACACTAGGATAAAAGGTATTTTTAACCATAGTGTAGATGGGTCAAGTTGTATTTTAACATGTAATAGCTGGTCAAGGTGAGCCCTTGGCTCCTTCTTAGGCTACAATGCAACCAGCTAGTATATTTTTAAAATACAGCTTACCCTATTTACATTAGGATTTTAAAGTGTGTTAGCTAACCTGTTTTAAAAATACACCTTTTATGCTAGTGTAGACAGGCCCTGAGGGTTTTCCTAGAGTAGGACTTTTATCCTGGATAACCAGCTACTTCAGCTTCTAGCTATCTCTATTTCTACAGGTTCTCATATTGACGTCCATCTCCATACTGCTGGAGACAGGGTTTCTGTGTGTCTAAAAGAAATGTACATCAGCAGTCTTATCTTGCACAATTCCATAATGACACAGCTAAATTTATTCTTTTAATAGCAAAAACCAGTAGCTAGACGCCAAAAAATCAATGTGGATGCCATTTTAGGGTTGCAAATTTTAATAAGTCAGGATTGTCTTGGTGTGGTGTTTTTATTATGATTCTCACAGCAATGCTAACTTGCCCACCCTGCCAAAGTAGTATACAGTATTTATTATTTTAGGTATTCATGCATACCTTTAACTAACTTGAAAGAGCGTAGCCATTAAAGGAGGCGGAGGAGGGGTAGGATATTATAAGGCTGTCTGTTCCAGAACTTTACAGCATTTGCAACAATCTGCCATAAAGATGGTGTCCTGATTAATTAGACTTACAGTTTCTAGGTTATCTGAAATGTTCGTGCCTGTTCTAATAATGTCTGCATAAATGGCCTCTTCTGACACTGGTTTTCAGTTTAAAAAGAATTTAGTACAGTTTGGATTACTGCAGAAAGGATTTATTTTACTTGGGCTCACTGCAACAAGTGGCTGAAAAGGGAATATTTAAGTCTGTATCATACATGTCCTGAACATGTAGTTATTGTGTCCATTTGTTGGCAGAATTTGCATATCAGATAAACTACTTTGCTACGTGAACATTTCATATTTTAGTGCAAAAATCTTGCTGCATTAGGAGTAAAGAAAAGCCAAAATTCTAAACCAACAAACTTTTAGGAAGTCTTGGGCACTTAGCACTGAGCTGTCTTGGGACTTCCCTTTGTTTTAACTTTTAAAAGTCATACCAGATGTTCCCAGGAAGGCAACACACACACTCGCATCGGGCAAGTCGTGCAGCTGATTCCTGAGTCTGTCTAGGAGCAACAGATTGGTACAGTTTCCAAAATCTGACCTTTTCTTTCTGCCCACACATCTAAAAATGTATCTTGAGCACTCCACTTTCATCTTGACTACTGCAGCCACCTCCTCTGTGATGCACATCACCTTGTCCTGATCCCTTGAAAATGTTGCTGCTAAGATCATTTACTTTTTCCTGTTGCTCTGACCCCACAGCCTCCTCTCTTTGGAAGTCTTCATTGTTCCATCATATCAAGTTCAAGCTTCTTGCCCTCCCCTTCAGAGCCTCAGACAGCTCTGCCCCTTCCTACTTGTCCTGTCTTGTCTCTTACTTGACACCCACATAAATCTGGAACTCACTGCCACATGCATTCATTGCCACCAAAAATTTAGCAAAGCTAAAAAAAAAAAAAAAAAAAAAATTGGTCATTTGTACGGGTAACAAGAATATTCAGAGTTATAATTAATGATAGGTTTAACATGCCTTTGAAAATTTCAACCATCTCCGTTAGAGATCAGAATGAGACTTAATAATGTGAAGGGCAGATTATCCCACACCTGCCTACCATGGGATTCTCATGCCATCTTCCAAAGCATCTGGTTCTGGCCAGTGTCAGACTAGTTGGACCCGAGATCTGATCTAGTATGGCAATTCCTATGTTCCATGCTCCCTGCTGTCTGTCCTGCAATTGATGCCAGCCTGTTTGTGGAACAAGCTCACAAAAAAGTAGAGCAGTCATCTGTGCTTTCTTTCATGCTGCCCCTTATACATGGAACATCCTCCTTGAATTAACCCTTAAGATATCTACCCTTTCTCTTCCAAATCCCTCTGCAAGACCCACACCTGATACCTGCAACAACTCTGCAGATGTTTGGTCATGCATCAGTGGGGACAGCTGATCTTTGTGTTTAAAAAACCACAAACAAAAAAGTACCTTCAGGTTGTTCTGTAGATAGTCATACAATCTAATTATTAATCTCTTCCCTTCTCTTCTTTTATTTTGTCTTGTCTCTAGTTAGACTGTAAACTGTTTGGGCCCAGGACAGTCTGTTACTCTGTGTATGTACAGCACCTTGCACAATAGACAATCGGATCCTGACTGGAGCCTCCAAGCTCTGCATCCATATAAACAAGACTCCCTCTTCTTGTTCCCCTACGGTATGTTTGAGTGTGATATCACTAACCTCCCTGGGGGAGAGGATACATCGTCAGTCCAACCCAGTGCCACCATTCAAGCTGTGTAATAAAACAATCTTGCAGTGCTCTAACTGAATGTAAAACTTAATTATATTTAACATAGGTTGTGAGTCTTTTTTTCAGTGGGGGACACGGGGGAAACCTGAGCTGAGGCCTTAAAGCATCCACTATTTTTGCTAAATATGTACACTAGTACATTTCCTTTTCATGCCTTCTCTTTCAGGATAGCTGTTTTGTGCAGTTCATGCTACAGCCGATGCAAATGGCTCAGCTGTAAGAAACAGCAGCTGCTTTTTTTATTATTTTCAGTGTAGCCTACTTTCTCTGGAGGGAAGCCAAGTGACATGTTTTCACAACACTACGTCAAGTAATGATCTATGCATCTCATACCTTTGCTTGATAGGCTCATTTTTCAGCAGTGCAGGGATCTTGAGCAGCTTTTTACCAGTGCTTGGTGTAGGTCTTCACCCCCCCACCCCCACCCCTCCCAATTCTTAAGATGTTGGAAGGGCTTTAAATATAAAAACCAGTATAAGTTGGGGGGCGGGGGGTGAGTGAATGAGTGGGTTTGTGTGTAGTTTATTTTTAGATCTTTGAAAAGTAAAAACAAAACTCTTTTTGCTACTCTCCAGCCCTTGCCTCCACTTCCTGGAGCAGACACACAGCAGACAGCCTCTCAGCTAGAGCCGTGGTGAGACTGTCGTAACTAGGGGAACTTTCCTCCTGCCCCCCATCCAGCTCCAGCTGATGGTAGGGTTTGACTGGAGCTGGCTGCAGCATGCTTCCAGCTGCTCCCCTAATGTAACCATCTCTCTAACTCCATGCCCAGGGAGAGAAGTGACTTTTTCTCTCTGCCCACCTGGCTTGGGGAACCCCAGCAGGAATATGGGGAATGATTGGTTGTATCTGCCTCTAAACCACTACCATTCTCCCCTCCAAAGCAGGCTGGTCCCTAGAATGTGATGGTGCTGCCTACATGTCCTGGTTCTGCTTGCTCCTTTGTAAGCACCACCATGAGAGATGAGGAGGTAGGCTGCCCCTCCTCCCACTGCTCTGTGAGGTTGGAAATGGGGGTGTCCAGTGAAGAGGCAGACTCATCTAGCCATTCCCCCTCCCCCTCACTTTTGGGTGGGGGTGCCAGATGGGAAATGGTGAGGGCATATTGCTTTTTCCTGGGAGTGGATTGGGAGGTAGCTTCCCCCCGCCCCCCCCTACACACACCACCCCCGCCCCACCCCGGCCTTCACAGCAAATCAGCAGCTGTGATCTGGCCTCCCAAAGCTGGACGAATGGGGATAGCTCCATCACTGTGACAGGTCTCAGCGAAGACACTACTTTACTTCCCAGTCTCACTAGCACAGTTACTTCAGCTGCCTCTAACCAGGAGGTAAAGACAGGGACTGTAGATTAACAAAGAAGATCTAGAAATAGAGTGCAGGAGTTTTGGGGCTTTTACCCTGCAAGCCCTACCAAAACTTTAACTATAGGGTTGAGAGATTGTGTCAACCTTTAATACTTGCCTTCATGTAGCACCTATCATCCTGAAGATCCGAAACTGCTTTACAAACCTATTTTGCATAATATACAACACATGAAATATTACACTATTGTGTGTGCATAACTATTATATATACACATGAGACAGAACACACACAGTGGTGTCACTCATGCCAATAAAGCCTTTATTCTGTGGCACCATTGATCATACATATTTGCATTGCATATATACTGTTATGCATGTGTATCGATATCCCACGTAGTGTGTATATACTAGAATGAGTCAGTACACAGGGCTTTTTGGACCTGATCATTCACGCATGAGTGAATTTTATATCATTAGTCCAGGCAAAAAATATTGCTCCTCCTGGAACTTGGATGTGTAAATTTGTGGAGGAAAGGAGGAATCATTTGTGTGGTTGATGGTTTTATAGCCTAAAAACCAAGCAAGCCACAGTCCTCTGGAAGCTATTCAGAGGGTTGGAATGTTATAAGCAATTATGGATTAGTAGGTAGAGTAAAGGTGAGGCAATCAAAGCTACATAACTGATGTATATCACATGGATGTCACTGACATACATGTATATAATTACTTCATCAGCACTATAATTCATCTGCTCCTATAGAGAAACAGAGCTAGTGTTAAATGGCCTAGTCCTGCAAATATTTATTCACATTAGTAACATTAATCTTATGGGCAATGGGACTTAGGTAAATAAAGTTACTTGTGTGTGTTTGCAAGTCAGGCCCTACCAATATTCAGACATACAACCTACAGTAGAACCTCAGAGTTGTGACCACCTCAGGAATGGAGGTTGTTTGTAACTCTGAAGTGTTCGTAACTCTGAACAAAATGGTATGGCTCTTCTTTCAAAAGCTTATAACTGAACATTGACTTAATACAGCTTTGAAACTTTACTGTGCAGAAAAAAATGCTACTTTTAACCATCTTAATTTAAACGAAACAAGCACAGAAAGTTTCCTTACCTTGTCAAATCTTTCCCTTTATTTTTTTGGTAGTTTACATTTGACACAGTTCTGTACTGCATTTGCTTTTTTTTTTGTCTCTCCTGCTGCCTGATTGCATACTTCTGTCTGTGATTGACTGGTCAGTTTGTAACTCTGGTGTTCCTAACTGAGGTTTTACTGTAGCAGTGTCAGACAGGAAGTGAAGCATACTGTATCTGATTGAAACTACAGGGGAAACTAAAGTCTGGCAGAAAGTAATTACCCAGTTCGGATGGGGCACAAGTACTAATGCCCCATATCTTGTAAAATGTATCGCCAAAAAAGCACCTTTTTTCTCCTTTTGTACAATAATGGTACAGTCTTATTTAGTAAGGCATTTCTTAGCTATAACATTGAACGTAGAACAGCTTAAACTGAAAACTTATATGATTGCCTAAAATGGTATGTGGCCCATCTGTGACTGCTAGTAACAAATATTCACAACAGCCAGAGATGGGACACTAGATGGGGAGGGCTCTGAGTTACTACAGCGAAATCTTTCTGAGGAGTCTGACTGATGGGTCTTGCTGACGTACTCAGGGTTCAACTGATCGCCAAATTTGAGGTTAGGAAGGCATTTTCCCCAGGTCAGATTAGCAGAGACCCTGAGTTGGGGGGGCAGGGGGTCGCCTTCCTCTGCAGTATAAGGCACGAGTCATTTGCTGGTTTAAACTAGACTAATTGGTGGATTCTCTGTAACTAGAAGTCTTTAAACTGTGATTTGAGGACTGCAGGAACCCAGCCAGAGGTTAGGGGTCTATTACAGGAGAGGGCAGGTGAGGTTCTCTGGCCTGCAATGAGTAGGAGGTCAGACTAACTAGATGATCACAATGGTCCCTTCTGGCCTTAAATTCTATGAGGTCTATATCAAAGCTGAAATGCACACAGTAGATAATTTTCATTAAAGTATACTCTGTTTACAGGAAAGTGTTTCCCTTGTTAATAGTCTTATCCTGGACTCTCCTGAGTGTGTTGTGCCCTACTAAACCCAGATGAAATGCAAGGGTTTTTTACCTGTGTGCACATGTTTATGCAAGAGAGAGCTATCGATCTAGCTAGCTAGCTAAAAAAATCCTCCCAGATATACATAATTGTGAATATGTACAAATAAAATGGTTGTAATAATTATAAAAATAGGCTGTCAAATGCAATGAAACACTATATATAGATTTAATATGTTCTTGTACATCAGGCTGCAATTTCTCCACCTGAGTCCAGTATCCTGTCTCTGATAAGCTGTGTCTACACTGCAGTTAGACACCCACAGCTGGCCTGTGCCACTTGACTCGGGTTCACAGGGCTCAGGCCAAGGGGCTTGTTAGTTGCAGTGTAGATGTTCGGGCTTGGGCTGCAGCCTGAGCTTGGAGACCCTTCCACCTCTCAGGGTCCTAGATCCTGGCTCCAGCCCAAGCCCAAATGTCTACACTGCAGTTAAACAGCCCCTTAGTTCAAGCCCAGAGAGCCCAAGTCAGCTGGCACAGGCCAGCCACAGCTTTTTAAGGGCAGCATTGACATGTCTATAGTGGCCAGTGGCACATTCTTCAGAGGAAGGTGCCATAAACTCTGCAATAGGCCGTTATGGGATAACCGGCGAGCAGAATTTTTTCCTAATCCTCATTAATTAGAGGTTGCATTTCATGTTTCTCTGATCCACCAGTGAGTGGTGTGCTCACTATATGTTGTAATGGTCTTTTTTGTATCCCATGTTTTGTTAACCACTTTTTAAAAATTAATTTGAGCCTAACTAAGTTCTGTTCCTGCTTTGGATCATTATATCACATCAGTCCTTCGTGTCTGTGTTCTTTCCTTCTTTGGTAGCTACAGTTGCCTCCACATTTGGTTTTCCACTAGTTTGGTTTCATTATATAAAAGCCTAATCTGATACAGGAAAGTACCAATCAGATAAGTAAATGGCTTAATTTGGCCATTCATGGTCTCTGTTTTCTGAACTGTTTTGTTAACTTGCTCCAAATACCTCACTTCCCCCGCCCCCACCCAGTCCCACATGTCTTGTTAAAATAACATTTTCTTTCTATTTTGCTTTACTCTGATTAGTCAGCGTTTGGATACAATCAGTGGGATGAGTTATATTTGGTTTTGGTTAATACACAAAAGGGTTACTCTGGTTTCTTCTTGTGTAATCCCTGTGTTTGAGAGTCCCTTCACGAATGTCAATTTCTCCATTTTTTTGTTTTGCACTGGTGTAGCTACACTGGATTAACTATACCAGTGCAAACCTTTCTGCACCCAAGTCATGGTTTACACACATGCATTGTATCTACATTAGTGATTTGCAGTGGAGCAGCTACCCCAATGCAAAAAGAAGAGGTGCTAGGGCAAATTGATGATTTAAAATGTAATACATCACCAGGCCCGGATTATATATAACCAAGAGTTCTGAAGGAGATTAAATATGAAGCTGTTCAGCAGCTTAAAAAAAAGAGTAACATATTATTAAAAACAGCCACTATATTCCAAAGGATTGGAGATAGCAAAAAGGCCATAAGGGTGATCCAAGTGCTTACAGACCAGTAAGTCTCTCAGATGTACCTTGTAAATGGATTAAAACTATAATTAAAATAAAATAACAAAATATCTGGAAGAATGATATGATAGTCTAAGCAGCAAATCATGTCTCGCTAATCTCTTGGAATTCTTTGAACATGTCAATAGAATGGTTGATGAAGTAAAACCAGTTGACCTAATTTATTCAAATTAAACAAGGGAACCCAGGCAGACCCACCATATCTGATGACAGCACTCTTACTGAAGGACCATGGGAACTCACTGAAACCATCCTCAAACTCACTCACCACACAAGGGGCCAGCTTCCTTCAGGACACAACTGACTTCCTCCAGAAACTCCACAACATTAACAATCTCCTTCAAAACACCATATTTGCCACCATGAATGTCACTCCCTCTACACCAACATCCCCTCACAATGATGGCATCGCTGCCTGCCTCAAATATTTACAAGATAAAACAACATTCAGCGATCCACCCCAAACACATCGGCAAACTCATCCTTTTAATCCTCACCCATGCCAATTTTACATTCAACAACACTTAGCCCAAACCATGGGAACAGCCATGGGTACTAGGATGGCTCCCCAATATGCCAGCCTCTTTGTGGGCCACTTCGAGGAAGAATTTCTGGACAAATGCACCACAAAACTAATGATATACCTGAGATACATTGATATTTTCATCCCCTGGACAGGAGACCTAATCTCCCTCATAAATTTCCTTCAAAACCACCACCTGTCCATCAGACTCTCTCTAGAGCACTCTCACATTAGCAACAGCTTCCTGGAAACCACGGTCAGCTTCAGCCAGGGAACCCTATAGACAACTATATAGAAGAAACCTACTGATCACCACATTTACCTTAACAGATATAATAACTACCCCAAACACAACAAGAAATCTGTAATCTACAGCCAGGCACTCATTCCACAGAATATCCTCCAAGGAGAAAGTCCAGGATACACACCCTTAACATGTTTAAAACCACCTTTAACAAACAAGGACACTCCACCTGAGAAGTAGATCACATCCTGCAACGGGCCACCAAATACCCCGACAACCTGCTTCACCACAGCCTGTTGTTGTCACATCCCACCCCACACTGGAAACTGTATGGGGTATCATTAAACAAGTGCAACCCATACTCAATGGGAACCATATCCTGAAAGAAATCTTTCCTGAACCCCCTTTTCTAGCTTTCATGCTCCTCAGAAGCAAGCTTCCCACAGACCAGGACACACCCACTCAAAGCAACACCAAATCATGGCATAACAGATGCAAAACCTGCAGACATATCTCCATTGCTATGATGATCAGAACTCCCCACAACAAACCTTTCAAGATCCCTGGGTTCTACACATTCCTATCACAACATGTGGTGTACCATATGTTGGTGATGTACCAGTGCACTAAATGCCTCCAATAACTATGTGGGGGAAACCAGACAATCACCGTGCTCTTAAATGAACTCACACATCAAAACGATGAGACAAAAACACCGTATCACCCATGGGCAACCACTCTTCACAGAATGTTCACTCCATATCTGACCTTTCGGTCCTCCTCCTCGTAGAAAACCTGCACAACACCTTCAAAAGATGAGCCTGGGAACTTAAATTCATAACTTTGTTAGACACTAAAAATCATGGACTTAATAAAGACACTGGATTTATGTCTTATTAAAGCAATCTGTAACCACTAACCCTCCTTTGTCCTATGACTGCAGAGGTGTTAACTGGCCACTTCACCTTGAATGGTCTCTTACAACATGTTAACTCCTTATGCTAAACAATCTGTTCCGCCTTGCATTTAGCTGCGACACAGAGGTACCTTTCCCAGACCTCTGTGTAAGGTCAAAAGCTTGTATCTTTCACCAATAGAATTAAGTCCAATAAAAGATATTGCCTCACACACCATGTCTCTGTGATTTATTCAGACTTTCCAAAGGCCTTAAATAAGGTCCTATGCTATAGGCTACTAAAGAAGTTAAGTAGCTCTGGAATGTGAGGCAAAATATTGTCATGGATCAAAAACTGGCGAACATACAGAAAGCAGAGTAGGATTAAATTATTAACTTTCATCATGGCAAAAAGCTAATGGGGCCGTGCAGGTTCCATACTCGGTCCGGTGTTTAATATATTAATGATCTGGAAAAGGGGGTGAGTAGTGAGGTAGCAGATTTTCGGATGGTGCAAAATTATTTAGGTTAGTCAGGACCTCTAGGACTGTGAGGAACTACATGCAGAAGGGTGCCCCCCATCAGCTTGAATTCTGGAAGAAGGAAATAAAGATAATGGATGAGAAATTTTTTCATCTCTTTTGCTGTGTGGACTCTGACAAGGCCAGAGCTACAAAACAGAAGCAGAGATCCCCAGTGTCAACCTGGGTTAGCCTAAAAGACATTCAGAGCTGACAGATTACTACAACTCTGTCATCTTTTAAAACCATAAACTGTGACTCATTTGTGTATATAAGTTTTTTGCTTGCTTTGACCTTGTAAGTAACCCTCTCATTTTTTCCCGTAGTTAATAAATCCTTAGTTTACTATAGGATTGGCTATAAGCGTTGTCTTTGGTGTGAGATCAGAGGTACAAAGTGACCTGGGGTAAGTGACTGGTCTCTTAGGACTGGATACAACCTGAATCTTTTGTGATCTTTGGTGTATAACTACCATCACTAAGTCTAGCTGGCCTGGATATGCCCAAGGGTACTGTCTGTGACTGCATGGTAAAGTTTTTATAGCGCTTCAGGAGTTCACATTTGTTACTGGGTTGGTGAAATCTAATTATAAAACATACAATCAGTTTGGGGTGTCTGCCCTGCTTTTTGACAATCTGCCTTGAGGTTGGCACTCATAGTCATGACCCACTCCAGACAGCGTGACACTTGCATCTTTGGGTAAGTGGCCACATTAAAGAAATTAGTGTTGTAAGAGCTTGCAAGTCCTGCAATGTGTGCCTGAAATCCACTTCCCAGCAGAAGGCCCTTAGTGGCCACAAGTGGGCTGAGATCTGATTCATCCAAAAGACAGTGGGTGAAATCCTGGCCCCATTAACTTCACTGGGACCTGTATGTCACCCAGCACTTTCAACAGCACAAGCACAGTGCTTGCCAACACTGTGTTGGGGCATTTGGTTTGGTACTGATTCACATTTATTGCCATGTAATAAACCCCATCATCACTTCCTTCAGCACTATGTGCTTTCCCTGAGTGTGGGGGACATCTCCCATCCACATGCTGGCCAGATGCAGTCCTGCTTCATTTGTGAATCCAGTGATGACAAGATCATAGTCTAAGGTGGCAATATGGATGCAGACCATTTTCCTTTCATGGTATTGCATATAATAAAGGATGAAAGGATTTCATTGCTTTTTTTAAAAAGTAGGTTATTAATCCCCTTGTTTCTCTCTTATGAAAACATTGGATGCAGGAATATTGAAAATAGCTTAGCATAGTTAGTGAAGAACAATGAACCTAATGTAAATGTTGCACTTTAAGACTGTAATTGCTTCACACATGGAATACAATGTATGAAGCCAAGACCACAGACCCATGTTGTTCTTGTACAAGTTATAGAATTGATTGAAGCAGTTTTATTTAT